>NW_027596485.1:270000-272500 GCF_964194155.1 Cetorhinus maximus
GAGCGACAGAGAGAGAGAGACAGAGAGAGAGAGAGAGACAGAGAGAGAGGGAGAGACAGAGAGATAGAGAGAGGGAGATAGAGAGAGACAGAGATGGACAGGGACAGACACAGAGAGGGAGAGAGAGTTGGATGGAGAGAGAGAAACAGAGAGAGAGACAGAGAGAGAGAGAGTGAGAGAGAGAGAGAGACATAGAGAATCAGAGAGACAGAGAGAGACAGAGGGAGTGAAAGAGAGAGATAGAGAAAGAGCCAGACAGAGAGACACAGAGAGAGAGGAGAGATGGGGAGAGTGAGTGTGAGAGGTGGGTGGAGGAGTGAAACTTGCTGATGAGCTGTGAGCCGACAGCAAGAGGTGACTGGCAGCTGGAGGAGAGGAAACTCGGTGTCTGGAGGAGAGACAGACGACAGGGAGACAGGGAGAGTGGGGGTAAGAGGGGTCATTGAGAGGAGTGGGTGACAGAGAGACAGGGAGAGTGGGGGTAAGAGGTGTCATTGAGAGGGGCGGGTGACAGGGAGACAGGGAGAGTGGGGGTAAGAGGTGTCATTGAGAGGAGCGGGCGACAGGGAGACAGGGAGAGTGGGGGTAAGAGGTGTCATTGAGAGGGGCGGGCGACAGAGAGACAGGGAGAGTGGGGGTAAGAGGTGTCATTGAGAGGGGCGGGCGACAGAGAGACAGGGAGAGTGGGGGTAAGAGGCGTCATTGAGAGGAGCGGGCGACAGAGAGACAGGGAGAGGGGTGGTAAGAGGTGTCATTGAGAGGGGCGGGCGACAGGGAGCGGGGAGAGTGGGGGTAAGAGGCGTCATTGAGAGGGACGGGCGACAGAGATACAGGGAGAGTGGGGGTAAGAGGTGTCATTGAGAGGAGCGGGGGACAGGGAGACAGGGAGAGTGGGGGTAAGAGGCGTCATTGAGAGGAGCGGGCGACAGGGAGACAGGGAGGGTGGGGGTAAGAGGTGTCATTGAGAGGGGCGGGCGACAGGGAGACAGGGAGAGTGGGGGTAAGAGGTGTCATTGAGAAGAGCGGGCGACAGAGAGACAGGGAGAGTGGGGAAAGAGACAGAGAGAGACAGAGATAGGGAGAGAAAGAGACAGAGAGGGAGAGAGACGGATAATGAGAGAGAGTCTGAGAGAGAGAGTGACAGGGAGAGAGAGACAGAGACAGAGACCGAGTGAGAGAGAGAGAAAGTATAGAGAGAGACAGAGAGAAAGACAGAGACAGAGAGACAGACAGAGGGAGAGAGAGAGACAGAAAGAGAGACAGAGAATGACAGAGAGGGAGAGACAGAGAGAGAGAGGCAGAGACAGAGACAGAGAGAGAGAGAGACAGACAGAGAGAGAGTCAACGACAGGGAGAGAGAGAGAGACGGAGTGAGAGAGAGAGACATCGAGATAGAGAGAGACAGAGAGAAGACAGACAGAGAGAGAGAGAGACAGAGAGAGAGACAGAGACAGCGAGAGAGAGAGAGAGACAGAGAGAGACAGACAGAGAGAGAGACAGAGAGCGAGACAGAGTCAGAGAGACAGAGACAGCGAGAGAGACAGAGAGAGAGAGAGAGAGAGACAGAGAGAGAGACACAGACAGAGAGAGACAGAGAGAGAGAGAGAGAGAGAGAGAGAGACAGACAGAGGAAGCGAGAGAGAAAGAGAGAGAGAGACAGAGAGCAAAAGAGAGAGAGAGACAGAGAGAGAAAGAGAGAGAGAGACAGAGAGATAGACAGAGAGACAGAGAGAGATAGAAAGATGGAGAGAGAGACAGAAACGGAGGTAGACACAGAGAGAGAGAGAAAGAAAGAGAGAGAGACAGGTAGAGAGAGAGAGAGAGACAGACAGAGAGAGAGAGAGACAGAGAGAGGAAAAGACAGAGAGAGACAGAAAGAGAGACAGAGACAGAAAGAGAGAGAGATAGAGAAAGACAGAGAGTGAGACAGAGAGAGACAGAGACAGAGACAGAGTGAGAGAGAGAGACAGAGAGAGAGAGACAGAGACAGAGACCGAGTGAGAGAGAGAGAAAGATATAGAGAGAGACAGAGAGAAAGACAGAGGGAGAGAGAGAGACAGAAAGGGAGACAGAGAATGAGAGACAGAGAATGATAGAGAGGGAGAGACAGAGAGAGAGAGACAGAGACAGAGAGAGAGAGAGACAGAGAGTGAGAGAGTCAAAGACAGGGAGAGAGAGAGAGACGGAGAGAGAGACAGAGACATCGAGATAGAGAGACAGAGAGAAGACAGACAGAGAGAGAGACAGAGAGAGAGACAGAGACAGAGACAGCGAGAGGGAGAGAGAGACAGAGAGAGAGACAAGGTCAGAGAGACAGAGACAGCGAGAGAGACAGAGAGAGAGAGAGACAGAGAGAGAGACAGACAGAGAGAGAGACAGAGAGAGAGAGAGACAGAGAGAGGAAGCGAGAGAGAAAGAGAGAGAGAGACAGAGAGAGAAAGAGAGAGAGAGACAGAGAGAGAAAGAGAGAGAGAGACAGAGAGATAGACAGAGAGACAGA